>NC_079880.1:0-8397 GCF_029227915.1 Hydractinia symbiolongicarpus
CAATTTCTTGTCTTCTAAAGAAAGAAAGTATTAGTCTGCTATGTAGTCCATTGAGCAGCTTCAAGGTAATTTTCCAAACAATATAAAACAATGATGGGGAAGATCTTTAGGTTTTGGATCACACATTGATTTGAAAAAATTTCATCAAAAACAATGACTAATAAAAAGAACAAAATAACGAGTTTTGTAACTAACAGAAATTTTCTCTATTTGCACCAGACAACATTAGAAAAAGCAACACATACCTGTATGAGTTTTGTCTTTAAATGTTTTTAAACTTTTATCAGTTTCTTCAATATGACCGTTATCTATAAACAATCAAGTTATAAACACTGAAAGACTTGCTAATCATGAAAAGTCATTCTACATTTTGCTCATCTGCAATCTTTTAATAATTTTTTAATGAAATCAAATTTGGAACACGTATTATTTCGATCATAATAATCGTGAAATAATATTAGCTGATTTGAACATTTGTTAAATACATTATAAGAAAAAATTAAACAAATAAATGAAATACAGTGGTTAAAACGACAAAAATTTATAAAAAAGGTTTAATAAAACATAACCCGGCAAGTCTTCCATTATATCCTGGTTTCCTAAATCTCAATAAACAAGAAAAAAATTAAATTTACCACTCATGATCTATGATAAAGTTGTTACCTAGAATGCGTGCCACTTCCACAATTTTATTCCATAGAGAAAGGCTCCTCCCTAACAAATAAATACATACCGCTTGCATGGAGATTTATTAATTGTTTTCCAATCTTTGTGACTCCCATTAAAGCTAATGGGGCTTGATAAATATCTTTATTCATGCTTTCAGAATGACCCATATGGGCGTAGAACAGTTGTCTTTCCTGTTGTGGCAGGTCCAACGCAGCATATAAAGTGCTGACGCGGTGTCTATTAGTGGTTGCATTTATAATTTCCACATTGGTAAGTTCTAGTTTCTTACAGACTTCTTTCAATGCATGCCAGCCAGACACATTTAAAGATGACAGCTGTGTGCTGGCAAACACAAAATCATTATTTTTATCGATACCAGCCTTGAATCTAAATTTTGGATCAACTAACCTTTTCATAGCAGAAGTAGTGTCGTTTGGAAATAAAACAGACACCAAATGATGATTTCCTTTACCCGTCATGTAGGTTATTTTTAGTGAACTCACTAATAGTTTGTCAGCTTCATTCAAACTCTGAAGACGTTGTTGATCAATCCAGTTATCGCTTTCTGCTTCTAACCAATCTTTTACTAGGAGGCGACTTGTTTCCCCACCACGGCGCCCATTCAATAATGTTAGTCGTGTGAGTACTAAGTTCCTCAGTTCAACAAAAGAGTGAGCAGTCCATAACTCAAAAACACACAGTAGTTCACCCATTCTCTTGAGAATATGTTGATGTATTTTCTCAATGTCGCTTTCCAAAGGCAACTGACATGGTTTTCTTATTTTAACTAGCCTTTTTTTTTCAAGCTCGTATCGTGCAGAGGAAACCATGCAATCCTCGTTGGCTTTATAGCATACCATAAATTTTTCGATTTCACTGGCCTCCTCTTCGTTAGCTAACATATATTGATGAGCATACAATATTTTTACACTTTTGTTGATGATGTAAAAAACATTCTGGCGTAGTCCTGGCTTAAGACTACGATCAACATTCAAAGTAACAGCGTCAATGGCATCAGTAAAACACGTAAAATTCTTTCGCACAAACATATCTAACAAATTACCATGATCATGACAAACGCCATTCATCCTCTTAAAAGATTGGTACAGGCTACCTAACACTCGCATATGACCCCTAACAGATTTATTCACGGTGGCTGCTTTTTCTTTTTTGACTACAAGCTTTGCAAACAACTTCATTCCAATTCGTAATATCATTTCATCTTTGCGACATATATTTCCTATTATTAAACAAGGCAAATTAAATTTTCAAATATTCATTTTGTGTTTAAAGGTTTAGAAAATTGAAAAAAACATTATTTGCATCAATTTTAATGTACAGTGGAAGGTTGTACATTGAAATAGATGTTCTTAAACCTTTGGGGGCGTGAATACAAATTAAATAAACCTACATTTTTTTTCTGTCAAACATTTGTGAGTATTTATTTTAACGAAATAAACTTAAAACCTTTTGAAAACATAATTTTATGAATTAGGTCAATAATCTAAAAGATCAATTCATATATTTTTTTTTAAATTAAACTACAACTTTAATTGAACACTTTTTTACTATTTCGCTCATAAAAAACAACAAAAAAATGTTACACTTGATCATATCCAGGATGTAACATGATTATGTTCATTAAATAATTATTTGAATGAATTAAGGATTTCTATGAAATACATAAGGACTTTTAATGAATAGTACAAGTATTTTTTAACTCCTTAAATCCCAGAAGTTTCCTTTGCAATTTTTTATTATTTTTGATTACTGTAGTTATTCGTAATAATTTAATAAAGAACAATGAAAATTTCATGAATTGGTAACAAATGTAAAGAACAGGGATGTTATCACCATAAAGCTGTCCTACAAATCAATTGCTAAACTATGAACAAGTATGGAAAAAAGCTCGTAACGTAAATATAAAAATGATAACTTACCTACGGGATCATCTCTAAGCTTGGCCAAAATGACTTCCTTGAATTGATCCGACATTTGGAGTGACATTGGAAGGAAGTCCAGTGACAATGGCAAGCCTGTTGGGACAGCATCTTGTCTTCTCATGCACGTTCTTTTGTGGCTGGCAAAGAAACGCTTAGAGATAAAAGCAGAGCATAAATTACAACGTTGCAATTCCAAGTATTTCTTTCTTTGACGTTCTCCTTGGAAAATAGGATTTTCTGTGGTAGCTTGCAACTTGTTGTACATTAAAATTCCTTCCCTTTTAATTTTTTTCCATTCCTAAATTTGCTTCACCTTAGTCATCTTTAGTGCATTTTTCACTCTTTCATTTTCCTTATGACATTTTTTAATGTGTCTGCTCAATTTTGAAGACATTATAGAACAATAAATGCACATTCTATACGGTTTTTTGTAAGGACTTTTTTTCTGAAATAAAAAGATAAGATGATTCTAGAATTGCTACATAACACAAAACATAAAGCCTTGCATCAATAATCCTAAATTTAAATAAAATAGCATTGGAAAGTATTAATCAGTCAGTAGTATATAAGTTTACACAATCTTAAAATGCATCGATAATAGTACCTGCAGTTTTTTAGACTCGGCTTCAATTGTTTCCTGTTCACTATCAGTATTCACAATGTCTAAATCCTCATCAATCTCCAAACCAGAATCATTTTTCACTGAAACCTGTTTGTGTTAAATAATACTATTGATAATTAAAAATAATAAATTAGGAAGCAACTTGTTGGTAGTTCAAAAGGGCTGAACAAATCATTGTAAATTAAATAAGCATCATCACAAAACTCACTTGTTCACAACAGCTGACTTCCCTAATGGTCTGCGTATGTTCAGCAACTTGACACACCTGCAAAATTTCCAGATATAAAAAAAGCTATGCAAGGATGTATGAAAAGTTATTACAAACATACAATACCTTTGTCGATGCTAGAGTTTCTATTTCTTCAAGATCAACTTTCATCTAACATTAATAAAGAGTAACTATTAGGTGTATTTAATTATTACTATTGACCGTGGGACCTAATGGAATTGATTTTGGACTTTGACCTTATAAATGCAGGAGATGAGAAAATTGGACTCCTAGAATTAACATTCTTCTTACTTTGGCATGAATGCTGGAACTACACTACATATTGCTTTAATGAAGTAATCATTTGGTGGTGCATGCTTTATTACCAAGTCATAACATCAGACAACTGACAAAACAAGTACTTTTAAAATAAATTTTTAAAAAAAATAAAAACAAAAAAATTGAAATTACATGCCTTCAATGCACAAGGCAAATTAAGCAAGTTTGGGTCAAATCCGAGAAATTAAATTCTCACAAAATGTCAATATTTCATGATTTTCAACAAAAGTTCTACAAAAATAAGTTTTCAACCAATAAACCATTAAATTGGCGTTAAATGGAAAAGTTACTGAGCACAAAAAAAGATTTGGTTTTATAAAATCTAATCTTTTAAATTTAATGATTTTCTGAATAAATGAAGAATTTCCTATAATTTTCTCTAATTATAACCAGTGCATCACAATGTAACCTTTGTAAACCAAAATTAACTGTCAGGTAATTTTACCATGAAGTTAATTTTTCATTTTTTCACTTCAACAATTCATAATTTTCAACATTTAGGTAAATCGATGACAGTATATTTTAGCAGCAAAAAAAAACATGAAAATTTTATTAACCTGAACTAACATTTGCTGAAAATATACCGGCATTTGTATTAAATTTAAATTAGAAATGCTGCAATGTAAAAAATATATGAGTAATGATGGAATACATACGAACTTCTCCAATACTTTTGTCTAAAAATAAAATAGCATCAATTTATTACTAAAATTATCACACCGTACAACTTTCTAGTGGACTTCAACTACACTGTATTCCAATAAAAAAAATGTGCAATGTCTTTATAGCATAATTATAACGGTAATAGTCTAAGCATTTCTTATATTAAATCAGGTGCTATCTATATCTCCTCCTCACAATTTAAAATCTTCAAAAACAAAAATGTACATAGGTGAATCTTTATTATATCGCAATAAAGATTCACCTACATAGGTGCACCATCCAGATAAACTATCTAACATATTGCCGTAGTGTGGTGTAGTGGTTTTGTCTTTGGCTCCCAACTCTAGGGTCCGGAGTTCGAATCCCACTCGCTGCCTGGCAGTATGTTAGTGATGAACAAAATAGTTCTTCTTCATTATAACAAAAATGTATATGGGAGAATTCTAACATACCAGTGTTTCAGTTTTGTCATTTCTAAAAAATAAACATAGAAATATTACAACAAAATTATCTTTAAAGAACTAAATAAGTTACTTTAATTTCGACTAAAAAAGCATTGTTTACATCGTTTACAGCAAATCTCATGTGAATGACACCATAAAAACACCAATTTTTCATAGTTTCGTTTGTAATATTTTATCACTTTTTGTAATATTTGAAAACAATAATTACCTAAAATTAATTTTTAATGGAAAAGTTGTTTCTTCATTACTACCATTCAAAA
Organism: Hydractinia symbiolongicarpus; assembly: GCF_029227915.1. Lineage (NCBI taxonomy): Eukaryota > Metazoa > Cnidaria > Hydrozoa > Anthoathecata > Hydractiniidae > Hydractinia > Hydractinia symbiolongicarpus. Next base: position 5,169 of record NC_079880.1, read on the forward strand.
TGGAACACTAAAAAATGAATAGTAAGTTTAAAATTTTTAAGTATTATTAGTGGAATTACTGGACCTTCAATACTTACTGTTTCACTGTCAGAACTGCTGAAATCAGGGACAATTTCAATTTCCTGAAACATAAATATTTATCATCAATACAATTAAAAATTATACTTTAAACGGAATCATGAATTGCATACATACTGGATAAGTAATTTTTACATCATCGTCACTACAATCCAGCTTGGCAAAATCTATGTCCTTGTAGTAGTCTGCAAATTTATCTCCACCAATGACATTCTTTTTATTTACACCACTGCCAATATTTTCCTGAATCTTTTTTTTTGATTGGTAAGTACTGTTCTTGTACGTATTTACACCTGATGCAACCACATCTGCACTCTTGTAATTTCGACCTTGGACACTGACAACATCTGCAATGATCTCAGCAACTTGTTCTTTATTTTCACAACCTATTTTCATATCCTGTATACCAGCAATATTCGTTTCCTCAACATTCTGTCCATGTAGAGGTTCATCACCACAATATCTGTCCCCTTCGTTTGATTCTACTTGTGTATAAACAGTAGGATTATCCACCTTATAACTCACACTACCAGCAACACGATTGACCAAAACTGCATCTTTGCCTTCACCTACACTTTGATTGTGTAAACTATCAGAATTATTGCCCTTGGGTTCACATACATCAACAAAATCAAGAACCTTGTCATTAGTGACACTTCTATCTATAACACTGACAATATCTGTAATGATTTCAGCAGCAACTTGTTCTTTATTTTCACCAACTATTTCCATATCCTGTATGATAGATGTGTTTTCAACATTTTCTTTAAGTTGGAGTTTATGAACACAATATTTCTCCCCTCCCATATTTTCTAATTGCATGTAAACAGTAGCACCATTTGTCTGATAACCACCATTAAAACCTTTGCATTTAATATTTTCCTCTACTTCCTCCTCTAATTTTTCACACAAATCAACATTCTGACCATTGATAGCAACTGAATCTTTTCCTTCGCCTACGTTTTTACTATATAAACGAACAGGATCGTTATTCTTGGGTTCATATACATCAACAACATCAATAAACTTTGCATTCACATCATCTTTATCTTTTACACAGGTGTCAGATTTTAGTTCAATACTTCCGTCTTTTTTCCGAACAACTACTTGATCACATTTTTCTTCGTCATTTTCCCCATTATCTAAAACAAATAGATCAGGTAAGGAGTATTCAAAAGTAAATAACATGTGTATAATACATATATATTGCAGTTCAGGGTGTATGCTACTCAAATTATTCAGAAACTTATATATTGTTCAGTTCATGTTTCTAAACTATTTAGTTACAATTCAATATTGCCTCTGGATTTTCCTTTTTTAACCAAGTTGTAATATCTTTGTTTAACCTTTTTCATATCATCCCAAAGAAGAATGAGATTAATTTTCCAGATGGACCCTCCTAAATAAATTTAGCCTGCATAAGTTCTATTTGAATTAAATCAGTCAAAACAGTATCTACAGAATCCAGAACCTATAGTACAGCATAAAATAGATAAGTGTAAGCAAATTAGGAAAATAATGTTATAATTACTGGAATTAGGCACTTAAAGTGAGACCATCCATAAAAATATGTCTGTTTTCTGTAACCGACACATTAAAATATCTTAACAGCTAGGTAGGCGATAATATTTTTTACATAAAAAAAATCAGTATCATATTGTCATATTTTTGACATTCTGCGCAAAGCATGTGAAAATCTGCATGACACGTGAAAATAACAAACCTAATAAATCAACCTATAAACCTAATAACATAACAAACAAACCAAATCAGAATTTAATTAGATAAAGAGTGTGAATTAAAATATTTACACTGATTATTTCAAATTATATGGATTTGGCATACAATGTGTATTTATAAATAATTCATAAACTTTTTGTACTTATAACATTTCACCCAGCCATTTTACCCGAAACAAACACATTTTTAGAGATAGCATGGGAAAGGGTGTTACGTAATTGAGAAATTTTCACACATTACAAACCTATCACTTCTGTTTGAAGAATGCAATCATGAATCTAATAAAAATAATTCAATATTTTTAAGATACATGTAACGTTAAAAACAACATAATTAAAGTATATATCTTACCTTGTCCAGACATTCCTTGACATCTTCCTCTGTTGTTGCACTACCAGAAATGAATTCATCATCCTAAGTGCAATATTAGCAAAAAATTACTGTACAGTAGAAATAATTTTGTTTTATTTATGGGAGTGATTCTCAAACATTATCTTTGTGTATGTTTCGTCTATATGGAGGAGCAAAAGATTGCTTTATTAGCAACATATTTTTTGTTGTATGGTAAAAACATAAATATTGTGCTACAGTTTAACTCTTGTTATTAAATACAAAAAAATTGAAATCGATAACATATTGGTTAAACAAATCATTTTCAAAAATTGGATAAAATTAAGTCATTTTGACACATATCAGAATTCCAATCTTAAAAACTACACAACATAAAATATTTAAATGAAAAAGAGAAAATGAAAATTGTGGATATATAACTGATTATAACTTAAAATTATTCCAAAATAACTTGTACAATAATTAGAGCTAATATCGTGGAAGCTTTTCTTCAAAATTAACTTTTTAGTATGGCTAATAACAGGAACCAAAACGTGGACATCATGAAAGATTACAATATTGATACAAAAACATTTTGCCTTAAAAATGTAGATGGCTTACATGTTCAGAATAAATTTTCTTTTTTTGGTTATTCTAAAATCACAAAAAAGGTTTTATTATAAACACAAGAATTTTTTGAACAAAAAGTTCAAAATCTATGATTGGATACTCACAATTACATTCCCAGGATCGCACAAAACAAACTGAAAAGAAAGAAAAGAAAAATAGCAGTTACTCTAGTGAAGAAAAAGAAAAATGTATATATTACAAAAAAACTTACTCCCTGCTTGGTAACAACATCAATATTTGCAAAATATGGTGAAGCAGTCTCCTTGTTCTAAACATAATAGAAGTAACGGTTGAAGTTCTCAAAAAAAATTTTCGAATATTTTTTTGATATTTTTCAAAAAAGAATCAAAAATAATTATTGTTAAGGCAACTCCAATGTTCTACGGGAGAAATCGATAGTAACTTACGGTCGGGTGGCAAAATAAAAATAATTTTATTGAGAATGTATGGT